>NC_037675.1:84133851-84173860 GCF_003255815.1 Theropithecus gelada | reverse complement strand
AAAAAAAAAAAAAAAAAAAAAAAAAAAAAAAAAAAAAAAAAAAGCCGGCTGTGATGGTGCACGCCTTTAGTCCCAGCTACTTGGGGGCTGCGGAGGGAGAATTGCTTGAGCCCAGGAGGTGGAGGTTGTAGTGAGCTGAGATTGTGCCACTGAACCCCAGACTGGGTGACAGAATGAGACCCTCTCTCAATTAAAAAAAAAAAAAAAAAAGGATGAGGAGGGGGAAAGGAGTTATATGCGTTTTATGAAACAAGAAAATTTAGGCTAATAAGCAAATTGCTGAATGTCACATAGCAGTAAGAGGTAGATCAAAGATAATGCTAAAAGGTAGTCTGAGGCAGTAAACCAAGTTTTTCCAGTACCAGAAAGAATGACATAAAAAAAAAAAAAAAAGGAGACCAGGAAACTTCAATTGCTGGAAGACCCTGTACAGCCTTGAACAAATCATTTAGCCTTTACTGCCTCCATTGCAATTCTGCAAATGTAATAATCATTTATTGCCTAAAGGTGGCAGTTAATTTAGATAATCTCATAGGTCACCTCAGCTACAGAAAAAAAATAAATTATTAGCAATTATTATTATTGGATTAACATGAAGTCATTATTTAAGACAATATTGAAATGTCTTTCATTTTCAAGTAAGAGAATTATACTGTAATGTAAACATCCTTAAAAACTGCCCATTTTATTCTCTTGTCTAAATATTTATAAGCATTTAACTCAGTCTTGGACTTCCTTAAGATAGTATCAAGTGACTTGAGACATTTGAGAAAACTTGATAAAAGCTTCTGGAAAGCCTGTTTTGTTTCATAAATTCCTCTTATTGACAATTAAATATTAAGGAAGGTGTAGGGTTGAGAATGATTACATTGAAATGAAACATAAGCCTGTTGTTGGAGGCCTGTTTTCATGACGTGCAAAATCATGGAGTTTTGAATAAGGTCAAAAATAAAGACAGCAGCTCTACCAAAAGGAGCTTGTGTTTCTTTTTATCTTTTAGGAGACAGACAGAACTTATTAGGCTGGAGCATTCTAATCAGAAAAAGGCATTGTTCAGGGAAAAACTGAGGCACATAGTTCAGTAAAAATAGCTTTCAGGACCAAGTTCAGGTTAGGTGAAGAGAAAGAATGAGAAGTACATAGCTCAAGACTCGTTAGAACACTGAGGACTGGTGTTTGGATAGCTGCTTGAATAACTGAGATCTACCTAATACATCGTTTCTTTGTGGATCTTTTAGTATCCTTTCAAATTCATGTTATCGGTATTCCAGACCTATTATTCTATTGAGAGTCCTTTCTTCTAGATTATTTTAATAATTATAGCTGAAAGCTACAAAATATTCTGTATGGCAAAAGATTCTTAAAATAATGAGGAACTCATTCTTAAAATAATGAAGACATAGATTATGCATTTATTAATGAAATGAAAGAGTAGCTATATAAATATAAGATAAAGTAAGCCTCAGAGAAAAATAAATTAAAAGAGTCAGAGAGAGACATTTTATAATAATAGAAAAGTCAATCCATTAAAAAGCCATAGCAACTTAAATGTGTATGCACCAAAAAATGCAAGATATGTATAGCAAAACTGATGAAACTGATAAAAGCATTAATATTTCTCCATGTTCTTGGTAGAAATGTAAATATTTGTCAAACAATGACTAAAGAACGGAGGATAAAGGCAAACAGATACATAATGTGCAACAAATTCCAAAGCACTACAGGATGAGTTTGATTTCTTTCTTTCTTCTTTTTTTTTTTTTTTTTTCTGAGACAGAGTCTCTCTCTGTCGCCCAGGCTGGAGTGCAGTGGTGTGATCTCGGGTCACTGCAACTTTCGCCCCCTGGGTTCAAGTGATTCTCCTGCCTCAGCCTCCTGAGTAGCTGAGACTACAGGTGCTCGCCACCACACCCGGATGATTTTTTTTTTTGTATTTTTAGTAGAGATGAAGTTTCACCATGTTAGCCAGGATGGTCTCGATCTCCCGGCCTGGTGATTCGTCCGCCTCAGCCTCCCAAATCGCCTCAGCTGGGATTACAGGCATGATGATTTCTAATATACACAATTCTGAAACAGAAGTTACAAGGAAGGTTCTGGGGCAACAAAAATCTAGAGGCTGGCTATCAGCGCCCAAGGGACTTCAAATCCTGTTGTATTCACAAGGACATTTTCCTAATTTCTCTTCTTTCCTCTTTTATTCTAAATCAGATGCATATATACTTCTAAGTGTAGGATGGAGACTGATAGGAGAAAAACTAGGTTATATTCAGTTCTAAATATGTGTAAAGGGACAGAACTTGTGTTTCACAAATTGTGCAGGGTGCTAAACTGTGTTTCCCAAACAGCTGTTATCAGTTCAGAAGGTCTGAAGCTTCCTTTTGTCTTGGTGACCACCCTATGTGTAGCAGCAAGAATATAAATGAATATTAAATATATATTTGATGTTGAAATAATTAGTGAATGAATGTAACTAAGTATTCCAGCACAAATATCATCACACCATATATGTAAATACAAACGTACATTTAAAAAAAAATCACATGAGAATATTTTGGTATGGCTTGAATCTTAATAGAAACCAAGCAATCACAAATAAATTAAAAGTGGCATAGCGTATTTAGACCATGATTAGGTTGTGTACATTTCCAAGGAAGGCCGTGGTGTTATCAGGCAAATGTGAGCTCAATCTTGATGATAAATAAATGCCAAAGTAAGTCAGAGTCTGATGAAAATTTTACTGGCCTTTTTTGTCCTTCTTCCAAAGAAGTAACATATATAAGACTTGTGCTTTATCAGTTTTAACTTCAGGGCTGACATCCATCATCACTGATAAATGGCTTAAGAAGAGGGACTGTCTGCAAAGCCATACCATCTCTTTCCTTTTATTCCTACTTGCCTGTACTTTGCACTTTGTGATAGACGCCAGTTTGGCTAGCATACCTTCATCAATATGAGAGGATATTAAATAAGTCATCTAAAGAACTGTCCTCAAGCCCCACCATCCCTACTCCCTCTTTTCACATATGGGAATGACTGTAGAGGGATTTATGCTTCTATGCCATTGGGTTTCACAATCAGCACTCAAGTGTACCTTCTTAATTTAGGATTTGTCCAGTATTATCAAAACTCACCAACCCTGACAGCATATGGCTTTTACTTATGGCTGAAGTTTATTTTAATTCAAGGAGTATAAATAGAAAGTAAACAGGAAAAGAGTCACAATTTTCTTTCTTTTTTATTTTTATTTTTTATTGGAGGCTTAGGGCACTGATAGCAATCACTGTTTTATAAACAGAGAAGGCAACGGGAATACTATAAAATAGTAGATGTAAAATCCATCATCAACACACAGCCATATTAAATTACTCGTTTTATTGTCCTGTCCTGGCAATGTTAAAGTAAACTTTAGGCTTGCAAGTAAGAAAGATTAATGACAAGTACTAGGAAATAATTAGAGAAGGCTTTTTTTCCCCCTTTCTTATTTCTTCATTAGTGAATTGGAAACACCGTCAGTTGCATAACCCATAACCTTCCCCAGACACCTTGCTAATATAATCCTGATTTTTTTTATTACAGTACTGTGCTTGGCCTCAGTATCCCTACCATATCTATAATGGTATGCTGTAGTTAGGCATACCGTTAGATGGTCAATGAGAACTAGAGCTTCCTGGGAAATCTCTTGGAAAACAACAACAACAAAAAAAAAGAAGTTCAGGCATAGGGGGCACCTATCTTTTCTCTTTTACTTACTTTCAAAATGAACATGATATCGGGGGTGTGACAATGAGGAGACAGGCATATGAGTGACACCTAACATAGAAGACATGGCAAAAGTGACATGTTTGGGTCCCAGATGACATGACTGAGATTTTGAACCCAATACCTGAAAATGTCTACCTTTTATTATCTGGGAATAAACAAACAAACAAAAAAAAGCAAAATGGACAAACACAAACACCTGTTTGCTTGAGTCATACTTTTTCTGTTACTTGCAGGATAATACAAATCAATGAAAAATGTATTGTAATTCCTGATATTAGCGCTGGACTTGAAACTGTTGATTGTGCAATTTCTTAAAAGGGCATGTGGATGTGAATTTCAGTCCATAAGTTCAAACGTGCAAATAATATAACTATTTTTTTATTCCACTGTGAGGCAGGATAAAACACTAACTCTGTCTTTTCCATTGTTTCTCTGAATCAAGTTTATCACACAGTTATGGAGTCCTATGTTGCACCAAGGTCTGGGGAAAGAAAGAAGAGAATCTTCATCAGTCCTGTTGTGGGTTCACTCAGGCTGAATAAAAATTGTGTCTGTGGACAAGGCCTCTCTAAGTCCAGGAGAGTCCTGCTATTTTCTTATCTGCCTGGGGTCCACAAATTTTGTGACACTGTCTATGATTCTATTTGCCCAGATGTTCACCACAGTTATGCCTTTTGAGAGTACTGATATCTTCCTGGTGTTGTTTTTATGAAGCAAGATATTTAGTATTCGTTCTTTTTTTTCTTTTTTTTTTCACTTAAAACCTGCATGTCTTTATTTCTCTATCTACTTCCTCCCACTCTCCCTCCATACTTCTTTCCCTCCTTTTCCCTCACTACTCCATGGAAAAGGTTTCTAATTGGTACAAATCCTTCTCTTTTCTGTATGATCAAGGGGTTCTGTGTGTGTCTTGGTATCCCATTACCTCTTTGCTGTACATCACATTTTCTGAATGGAGTAGAGAAGAACGAAGGAATAATAAAAGGAATTCCGAATAAAAGAGTTATTATCTAATACATGTAGAGATGGTGGTGGTTGGCTACACTCCCCTATGGTGTTAAGCATAGGGGCATCTTGTGAACTGGTCTAGACAAGACCCCATTAAACAAATTCCTATGCACACTGGATGGTTTTGTAGACAAGATTGTCTGTCACAGCAGAATTCAGAGCTGTTGATGAGATTGTAGCGAGTGTGAATAATAAGTTAGAAGACTTATTGAGGGAAGTAGGATAAATAGGTTGTATTCTTTCAATTAATTGCTGTTTTAGTCAAGTTAAAATATCCTAAGCTATTATGAGTAAAAGAAGGTGGTAGCAGCTAGCAGATAAGAAGGAACTAATGACCCTGCCCATGTTTTGATTTTTCAACTTTCATGCATAATGAAACAGCTTGAAATTAATACAAAACAACTTCTGTTCCGGTGAAGTAATTGATTAATACTTATATGTGTGTGCATGTTTATGTGTAATTACATACACACATATTTAAATACATTTAAATATTTAATAGTCCATGTCTCCTCCTCTATGGATCTAAATTCATCCTCTTCTTTCCATCTTGAAGGCCAACTCTCTGGGCTAGGCCATGATTCTCTCTTACCTGAATTACTCCAATAACTTCCCCCACTCAATGTGATAATTTCTAGATTTAACTTGTAAGATATTCTCATCATTGAAATGAGAGTGCCCTACTGAAAATACCAGCCTAATAATACTACATGTTTACATCATTCTCCTAAGAAATGTTCTACTGGTTCTTAAGATAAAGTCAAAGTACTTTAAGGGGATTTGAAAGGCCCGGCCCACTACCTGCCGTCTCCTCTCTGTCCTCACCCTCATAGGTGTCCCAATTCAGGGACCTTCTCCTTTGCTATTTCCTCTTTTGCCATTTTAATCCTATTTAACTTTCATGTCTTTCCATCTCAGCTGGGAATTGACCTAGACTGAAAAGTGGCATTGTTCATTGCCCCCCAGCATCCATCCACCCCAGCCCCAACCCTGGACTCCTACCCTCCTACCTGAAAGATTACTGCTCTTGTTCTTGTCCACTTGGCCACCATAGAGTCCATAGTGTCCTACTCAGCAAAGGACACTTCCAAGCCCCTAGGATGGCCTGATTGTAAAGAAGCCATACTATCTGTCTTTCCAGTGAATGGGGCGAGAAGCCAGGCTGAATTAATTACTCACAGCATTCTCTAAGCCAAGGATATTGACTTGGAAGAAGATATCTGGGCTAATGAAACACAACCTAAAGTTTGTGCCTTTAAATAATACCACTATCCATGGGAAAATACTGATAATATATATTGGGCAAATCCTAGCACTTTTATGCAAAATTTTTTATTCCATAATTGTCATATTAATTATAAAAGTAATAATACAAACTTTTTAATGTTATTGCAGGTCTTCACAAGCTTTAAAAAATTATGTAATTTCCATTGAGTGATTATCCAAGAATGTACTTAAACATTCTTGAAGGTGGGACATTTAGTATATTCTAATCTTTTTCAGAGTTTTTTAAAGTTTATCATTTCTTATACATAAATATTGTTCTAATATATGGGAATATTTTATTTGCATCACTTTATAATTTGACTTGATTAAATTAAATTTTAAGACCCTTGAAGAGATCAGAAATTTGGGAAAAGGAGAGGTCTATTTAATGGACTGGAAAAATAAAGAAAGTTCCCATGATGTTGAAGGAAACCAAGACATGTTAGGGAGTTAGCAAGACTGAGCATGGTGAATGAAAGTTGAGTTTCCAGCTCAGAGCCGAGTTTCTCACTGTGGAATGTGACGTTCATTGTCAAGACATTGTCAGAACTCCGTGAATCTCTGGATCTTAAATGACTCACAAAAAATCAGAAGGAAATAAACTCAAATTTAAGAAATGAAGGTGGAATGTACTGTAATTTTCTCGTCTTCCCATCCCATCAGTTGATGCATTTACAATAGCATACATATTTAGCTTGTGATATGGTTTGGCTGTGTGCCCACCCAAATCTCATCCTGAATTGTAGTTCCCATAATCCCCACATCTTGAGAGAGGGACCTGGTGGGAGGTAATTGCATCATGGGGATGGTTACCCTTGTGCTGTTCTCATGATAATGAATGAGTTTTCACAAGATCTGATGATGTTATAAGGGGCTCTCCCATAACCCGCTGCCTTGACACTCTGCACTTCTACTGAAGAAGGATGTGTTTGCTTCCCCTTCCACCATGATTGTAAGTCCCTGAGGCCTCCCCAGCCATGCTGAACTGTGAGCCAATTAAATCTCTTTCCTTTATAAATTACCCAGTCTCAGGTATGTCCTTATAGCAGTGGGTGAACAAACTAATACAGCTTGCTTTTAGGACACATTCAGATGTAACCTACAAATAAGTCATAAAAATGCCATTTTAAATATGAAGTCTTTGATAAAATAAATTAATAAACTAAGTCTTAAATTCTTAAATAAACTTAGAGTTATTAAGTGGATTGAATACAAAGTCACATAGTTTGGGACTTTTAGATAGAGTGAAAAACAAAAACAAAATCCTAAACTGATAGAATTGTTTATTTTAAATATGTTGAAAACTTTTATTTTCAACCAAACTCTTAAGTTCTTCATCTGCAGACCAGTCGTGCCTGTTAAGCAATAATATAGAGAAATGAATTCAGTACTGAGGGTTGGCAAGTGGTTCTAGTTCCAGCTCTTCCTTCCCTGTTTTGTGCTTTGGAAGAAAACATTCTACAGATTTTCCCCCAGAGTTTAGCTCCTGCATTCACAGACCTATTATTGCTTTAGATGCTTTACCCTTTACCAATCTTTGATTTTCAGCAATGCATAATGTAAAGCTAGGCAACTAATTTAAATTTGTTAAATATTGATTTTATCCTGGTAGTAAGGTAATAAACCAAAGTCACAAAGAGTTAATTTCAAAAAGCAAACTTCAATTCAATTTACCAAAGTAGCCCAAGCTCTTGGCAATCTGATAAATGAAAGCTGAAATTGTTTACAAGAAGAAAAAAAAAATCCAGCATCCTTGAAAGTTTTTCATGGTTTATCTGAGGAAAAATATTTTTCTGAAATCCACATTTTTCTTCTATAATGGAAACAATTTGGACCCAGCTATATATGACCACGGTGCATCTGTTAGGAATAAAATGTTATGGAAAATTTTTGCAAATATGTGTTACAAATATAGTAGAAATTAAAAGGCAGCTGGCATCGTACAATGGAGAATATAAAGAAAAGCAATGACATTTGGATTATTCAATAAACTCTCCCACCCATTCATACAGTCTGAGTGATTTTGCTGTACTGAATTGAGGTATTTGAATGTGAGATTTTTGTTCTGCCTTTAGGCCAAGGCAAATGGAGTCCAGTTCTAAAAAGAGAGGAAGCCTGGAATGGTTGCTGACTTTCCAAGAGCCCACCCTGGCAGATGGCAGTCTATGTATATGTTGCCACATTTTTTTAGTTCTTTCTTGTTTGGGATCTCATTCAATGATAAAAGTTAAAGAATGGATTGCTATAAATGAGCTTAATATATCTATGGAGTGATGCTAGTAACACTTCAAATATCAGGACCATGCATATATCAAACGGCATCCAAATTCACCAGAAATTTTGATAATTATTTCAGGTAGCTGATTATGATTATAACATATGGGGAAAATATTAGTACCTGTTCTTGCAAGTCATCAGGCAATCATCTATAATTTTATTTAGACAATAATAGTGGGAGAAAACACAGATGTCAGCAATCAACTGTCCTACATCTGATGTTGTTCAGCCAGCAGCCATACTCTATACCCTTGTAAGCCAAATTCTCCCCACCACCCCCTTCTGACTGCCCTGAAAAGCGATATTTATCAGTGTGATGAAAAAGACCAAGGTGACCCTTTGAAGGAAATAGAGAGATCTGAGTTGTAATTGTAAAACCAGTACTTCCAAGTAGTACAGCTGTTAACAAACGCATAACATTTCTGAGCCTCAATCTCCTCATAGATAAAATGGGGACCCTAATACTTTCACATGGTTTCTGTAAGGATTGAATGAAGTAATATCAGTGGAACAACTAGTGCTGTGTCTGAAGCACGTCCAAAAGCAGTGCCTTCTCTGATCCCCTGCCCAAGCCTTTCTCCTCACCCTCCCATTGTGACACCTTGACACTTACAGGCTCAAATACAAGTAAACCATGTGAAAAACAGATGTTAAATAGGAGAAACTCGGTAAGATATCTTTGAGTTCATAGTTTTGTAACTTGATCTTTTATATAAAATTGGGGCATAAATGAAATGAATTGGAATGGAAGGGGCAGATTTTGAGTCATTGGGACCTGGAACTGGATACATACATTTACATGTAAAGAACAGCTAATGAATGAAACAAACTGTTAATGACAATGGAACTGTTGTGAACTATACATCAGTGGCAGTCTGGATTCTTTCTCATTTACTCATTTACTCTGGAGTTTGCTTTGTATCACACCAACTTGCTGTAGAATAGCCCATCTTAAATAAAAAGCATGGTTTCACAAAAAGCAAAACAAAACAAGCATTCAAAGTGAAGCAAAACCCCACTTGATCCTACATTCCCTACAGCTTCTACCTACTTTCTTGTCTCTCTCTTTTTTTTGGACTGGCTCTCTTTGTCACCCAGGTTGGAGTACGGCAGAGCAACCATAGCTCACTGCAGCCAGAAACTCCTGGGCTCTAGTGATTCTCCTGCCTCAGCCTCCTGAGTAGTTAGAACTACTGGCATGTATCACCATGCCTTTTGTTTATTTTAAGTTTGTAAGGATGGGGTTTCACTATGCTGCCCTGTCTGGTCTTGAACTCCCAGGCTTAAGCAATCCTCCCACCTCAGCCTCCTGAAGTGCTGGGATTATAGGTATAAGCCATTGCTCCTATCTTCATTTCCTCTTTATAACAATATTTTCACAGCCATAAAAAAGAACAAAACCATGTCCATTTCAACAACGTGGATGCAGCTGGAGTCCATTATCCTAATTAAATTAACACAGGAACAGAAAACCAAATACTACATGTTCTCATTTCTAAGTGGGAACTAAACATTGGATACTCAAGGACATAAAGAGCAATAATAGACACTGTGGATTACTAGAGGACAGGTGAGGGTAAGGGCTAAAAAATGAATCTTTGGGTACCATGCTCAGTACCTGGGTGATAGGATCAATCATATTCCAATCCTCTGCATCACACAATAAACCCATGTAACAAACTTGCACATTTATGCCATGAATCTAAAATAAGTATTGAAATTATTACAAAAAATAAATAAAACTTTTCTCAACCAACTAATAAATAGTCTCTGCTTTACTTCCTAATTTTACCTTCAGTTCAGCTTTTAGTTCAACCATTCCAACAAAACAAGGCAGAGTCCATTGAGAAGGGAATGGAATTACCAGAATTGGAGTAATCTTTAGACTTTAATCTTGGGGGAAAAAAGCATACTGGTGACATGGCCAGATTTCATTTAAATGATTTGTTTGCAATTGATAAAAGTATACAAATATCCTGAACAATTTGCCTTATGTTTAGTAAAAGCTCTTTTATGTAAGATTTCTATATATAATAAACTGTGCTTAATAACAAAAGAAAACAAATTGTTGTAAAATATTTATGTAATATACTCAGGACTGAATGGACTGCTCATGCATTAAGATTCAAGCTAATAATCCCCAAATCTCTGGATGTTCTTCTAGTGCTTCCCCTCACCCAATTATGCAATCACAGGCCAGAAAACAACAGGAAGAGAAATAAAAATTCAGTTACACTTATATTCACTGTATTGTAAATTCTGTATCAAATATCAAAGAATTGATTAATTTGATGTGATCAGCACAAATTAGCTACTTTAGCAACCTGCATCTTATCCTGGGGGAATCAAGATATTGGAGATAAATGCTCACTTAGTGGACATGTGCCTCTGTGTCTAAGATCAAACGAAATGCAAAGGTGTCTCATTTCCCCAAAGTGTATCTAATTCCATTGTCAATTAGCAACTCACACCAGTTTAGTTTTCTACAAATAGAGGAAAGGGACATGTAGGGAGCCACCAGGTAAATAGCTCTTCCTATTGCACAATATAACATCCTTAAATCATAAAAATTCTAGGAATCATTCAAGTGTTAAACGTTTTTTACAATGCAGGTAATTTAGGATGATGGTAGGGTTGTTGAGGAAACTGATATATTGCTTACTGTTTATTTGCGAAATAAGAGACAGAATCATGTATCCTGTATTGAAAGAATGTAGGACTCCGCAACTTAGCATTTTGAATAGCCTGGACCCATAGACACTGCGTTAAGCCTAGAAAGAAATGGTCCAACTGTTATTTACTTTGAGCCCGAGATATTGGAAGTGAAGAGCAGTATTTATCTTTAAGAACAGGCTTCAAAGCCATACCATCAGATGCTTGTACGTTTCTACCTCAGGCACTTTCACCACTCCCTTCCTAATCAGACAGAGGAGGAGGAAGAAGGAAAGCCAGGCTTTCAGGACATACTGGGTTCTGACACTAGACACGATTTCCTCCCTTGCAGATCATTTCTTACCCAAAATGATGCAGCCAAGGGAGTTAAATCCTCTCCTTGAACTTTTCCAGGTGACTAACAAGCTTTTCTCAATTGGTGTTTTAAAACCATAGAATTTTTGAATTGACTTCCAGACTGCCTCTATGTAGACTTAATGGAATATGGAAATAAAAAGTAATATTATGATATTTCTCTGCATTATGGTGCTAGAAGACCATTTAGTCTCTGCCTGAAGTCTGGAGATGACATGGAGCTTGCAGCTTAACCTGGTGGGGGACTGTCAAGTGAGCAGCAACTGACAGAGTAGAAGGGGAGAAACATCACAGAGAAAAGAGAATTTTTCTGTCTTTCAATTTCCTGAAATTTTATTCTATGTTTTGGTGCTGATAACACCTTTTTACTACACACAAAGTTATTTTCAATGCTAAAATACATAGCTTTAAAAGTATTAATTAAAGAATTATTTTTAGTGTCTGGAAGATGAAAACAATGTGCTAACCCTTATATGTGACCTAAAAATGTGGACTTAGTAATACAGAAGAAAACTGAAGAGAGACAAGCTAGATTCTGTTTCTTCCTCTCTGTTATGGAAGAAATTGTGTCTCCCTAAAATTCACATGTTGAAGTTAAAACCTCCACTGCAACTGCGTTTCAAGATAGCACCTATCAGGAGGTAATTAAGGTCACATGAGATCATAGAATGGAACATTGATCCGACAGGATTAGTGTCCTTATGAGAAGAGACACCAGAGAGCTCACTCCCTCTCTTTCTGCCACATGAAAACACACTCAGAAGGAAGCTGTCTACAAGCCAGAAAGAAAGCCTTCATGAGAAACCAAATGGGCTGGCACCTTGATCTTGGACTTCCCAGCCCCCAGAGCTATGAGAAAATAAATGTATGTTATTTTAGCTAAAGTTAACCAGTCTATGGTATTTTGTTACAGTAGCATTAGCAGACTACGATATCCTCTCTCACCTTTCACCACCAGTCTCCAAGTACTATTTTTGCACTTACGCTGCATAAATTTCTGTTATCTCATCCTAATTGACTTTTCCCTTAAGTCTCTCTAACTGCAATATAATCTGTAACCAGCATTTCCTATAATCTATATTTATTGTCATCTGTTTGCCTTTAGTTTCCCAGACACTTAGCGTAAAGATTTGGAGATAAGCTGATAGTCTGATTCCAGTTGAATTTGAATTCTTTCTCAAGCAAAAATATGGATAAGGTCATCTATTTCTGAAAAATCTACACAGGGGCAGTAGACATGTAGAAATATTTGAAATCACTCACCCTGACATGCAAAGGTTGTCCAGTTTGTCTGCAGCTTGCCTTGCCATATGTCCAGTATTTATCTCCATCCTATACCTGCACATTTTACAGCTTTGTAACACTGGATTCCCTAACTTCATTCCTGTATTCAATTGCTCCCCATGAATATCAGTATCTTGGCATCACAACAGATACAATATTCTATTGTTTGTTTGTTTTTTTTCCAACTCAATTGTAAAACTTTGGAGAGAAGCAACCATCAATTTTTACAGATATGCAAACACAGATATTCCTCAAAGGCTAATAGAGATCAAGACTCATATGCACATACCTGTGTATAAAAGAACACCTACATAAATTAGAATAAGGAAGGAGGGGCCGGGCGCTGTGGCTCATGCCTATAATCCCAGCACTTTGGGAGGCGGAGGCAGGTGGATCACCTGAGGTCAGGAGATTGAGACCATCCTGGTTGACATGGTGAAACCCTGTCTCTACTAAAATACAAAAAAATAAAAAATAAAAAATTAGCCAGGCACGGTGGCACACATCTGTAGTCCCAGCTACTCGGGAGGCTGAGGCAGGGAAATCACTTAAGCCCATGAGGCGGAGGTTGCAGTGAGCTGAGATCGCGCCACTGCATTCCAGCCTGGTAACAGAGCGAGACTCTGTCCAAAACAAAAACAAAAACAAGAACAAAAAAACAAAAGGAAGAGGAGAGGGAGAAGGGGAGAAGGGAGAATGAGAGAAGGAGATATAAGTCAGAAAAAAACTCTTTTCTCCTGCAACCTTGTTTCCATAATAACAAAAGAAAAAAGAAGGAATAACAGTCATGCCAAAAAGGGCCACAGCTACGTGCAGCCTGTTCGCTTCACAAACTGTGTCCCATGTGGGTCCAAGGACAAGGCCATTATGTTCACATAGCAGAGTCCACAGCCATCAAGGGCATTTCTGATGCTCGTATCTTCAGTGATTGTGTTCCTCATGGCTGTTTGTGAAAGAAATCATTCTTGCGAAGCGTGGAGGGATCAGACATCCCACCCCAATTTAGGCCCAAGGTGTTGCCCACCAGCCTCCACCAAGGTCCGTGTAAGGAGCTAAGTCTTTAAAAACTGAAGAAAAACTACCCTCTAGAAAAAAAAAAATACAATACAATGGAAATTATGCTTAGAAAAAAAAGAAAAAATCAGGGAAAAAAAGACTTTTAGCTATCATACACCAAAGATTTAAAGTAGTTACTTACGAAGATTTAGCAATACTATTAAAACACAGTAAGAAAAGAATATCTGAATACTATTGTTTCAGGATCATAAAAGTAGCTATAGTGACAGCTATATATAATTCATATTTCATAGTATGGCTTTAAGTCACTCTGGAAAAAAGATTATTGTTAAGTTACACATGAAAAAAACAAATTAAACAGAAGATCCTTCCAGATATTTTTACTGGTGCATTTTGGGCCTGAGCAAACCTTGCATGACAATTTTAGTGAAGATATTGACACTCTGCGTAAAAATGCCAGAAAGAAATATATTTTGCCCAATTCTACATGGTTCTCATAATGAGGCAGTTAAGAAAGTTGCCTTTTTATTCCTACTTGGGTAGTGACCCCTTTTCCTCGTACCACAGCACTGTCTAATTTATGTAGATTTAGGGGATCATCAGGGGGATGGAGCATTTTGCAGATGACAATACAGAGGCTTGTTTTTGTTTTTGTTGCTTGTTTGTTTTTTGATTTTTGAGACAGGGTCTCACTGCCATTGTCCAGGCTGGGGTGCAGTATTGTGATCATAGTTCACTGCAGCCTCGACTTTCTGGGCTCAGTTGATCCTCCCACCTCAGCCTCCCAAGTCCCTGGGACTGCAGGCACATGCCACTACATCAGGCTAGTTTTTTGTACTTTTACTGGAGATGGGGTTTTACCATGTTGCCCAGGCTTGTCTCAAACTCCTGGGCTCAAGCAATCCACCTACCTCGGCCTCTGAAAGTGCTAGGAATACAGGCGTGAGCAACCTACCATGCCAGACTGACAGCAGATTTTTTTAAGGTGCCAAACTGTTCTGAGTATACTTTGGTGACATTAGAATTCCCATTCAACGTTAGAGATAGAGGGAGGCAACCTGGAGGTTTTGGCCATCAGAAGGGTGTACAGGGAACTTGAACAGAGCAGCTCTTCATCTTAGAGAAAGCAAAATCCAATGACATAATCTCTTTTCAGTATTATAAGGTACAGATGTGGGGCTTTGATGGTTTTCTTCCTCAGCAGTGTGAAGTTCAGTGAAATACTAATAAATTTGTTTGTGTAAGAACCTTTTTTAACCACAAAAGAGAAAAATAATTAATCTGCCTAATTATTTAATTGCATACACTAGTAATCAATTTTTCTTCTTCAATGAGTGTGTGTGTTAATATTTCTCATGGTGACCACAAGATCCAGGTGGATGACAACTGCAAACATTTCGAGGTTTTGCAATGTCATTAGAGGTAGTAATGGCATTTGTTAACATTTTCCAGTGACTTGACAAACTACCTTTTATAATTAAATCTTACCAGTATGAAATATGCATTCTTAATCAGACTTGTGACCTTACTGTGATTGTAATGAAGGAAATTTCAGCCACTTCCAGCTAATGAAACCTGTTTTATCCCTTTGACAATTTCGTACATCTGCATCCATAACCTCAAGCCCACACAGTGTCCTCCACATAGCAAACATACTCACTAATGGGAAAAAAATTCATTTTGGCCTTGCCTCTGATCTTATTTGGCCAGACCTCCAGGGAGGACACATTTAGCATGGATGGTTGAGAAGAGAAGGATAGATCTGGTCATTTATAAGCAAAGTGGAGGGAAGAGACAGTTTTGTTTTTTCTCCATTTGAGATTAAGAAAAAACATTACTCTTATAAACTAACATATAAAATGAATTATAGTAGAATCTAATAAACTTTTCCAAATGATTGATTACACAGACCAATTGAAACTAGCATGTCTGTTTTGGCCAACATTCTAAGTTGTTTAACCAACTTTCTTTTCTTGGAATGAAATCCAGTGAATGAAGACACTGTATCTTTCTCCTTTGAATAGATCATACATAGTTTTTATAATGATTGATAGCCCCTTTGGGAATGACAGACTTATTTCTGTCTTGGCCACTGTCCTTACATCCAGGTTAAGTAGGCTGTGACGTAAGTGATACTTTCAAGAGGGCCCAAAAGACTTCCCTGAATAAAAATATAATACTTATCATGGTGACTGAAATTCCACTTTCCATCTAATGGACCATTTATTCTTTATTTAATCAGCAAACAGGACTGAGCACCTAGTAGGTGCCAAGTCCTGACTAGTATTAAAAGGCAAACAAGTAACAGAGAAAGAACAGCTTTTTCACTTTCAAAGTTCATTATCAATTATGGAAATGAAAAAGTACTGATGATTGAAATATACAGTAAAACAAGTGTGGGTAGCTATGATACACATAAGGGAGGAACAGGATTACGGCACCGTTAAGGATGTTTTACTTCACATTTGTAATTTTTTTCTTTCCAAGAGTCTTTTTAAAAATGGTTACTAACTCTTTGGAGAGGCAATGTATTATCGGATGGACATTTAGCTCCTTGGCGCTTCTTATACAAGAAATTATTTTCTAATAGTAACTATGAGATTTACATTTTAGTCCAGATTATTTCATCATCTGTGGAACACTGAACAATTCACCTGGATGGCAATATGTTCTAAATTGCATTGTTAGACAATGTATATATTATATAAACATTATAGGGTGTACTTACAAAAACCTAGATGGTACAGCCTATTACACACGTAGGCTACAAGGTATAGCCTATTTCTCCTGGGCTACAAACCTGTACAAACCTATACAGAACGTTACTCTACTGAATACTGTGGACAATTATAACACAATGGTAACCACTGGTGTATCTAAGCATATCTATAGAAAAGGTACAGTAAAATACACTATTATAACCTTATGGCACCACCTTTGTATATGTGGTACATGTTCCCGGGAATCTCTAGGAATAGATACACATTTATCGTAAGAAAGTTACAAAGCCCACCTTGACGTTCTATAATTCTAGTAGATTATAAATTAGAAGGCTGACAAAATAACAGCAGAACGTCTCACAGAGTGAAACAAACCTGATTTTTCTTCTCAACTTTATTTCAAATTGAAATATGTTGGCATAATATTTACTTACTTTGAGATTAATTCTTATCTTGCAATGATGTAAAAATTCATTATGATATGGAAACTATCCACTAATATACCTATGACCTTGTTTGTCAACACCTCACTGCCAACAAGCACACACCCACACATGCTTACATGTACACATTACTCATCTTCTTACAGGTCACTTCACAGATGAGTCAAGATGGTGACTGTATGCACATAGGCTTTGTTGGGACAAACTAACATAGCTTTATGGAAAGTTCTGGAGCATGAAAGGGGATTGTCCAAAAAAGTCCTAGTGATTTGGGCAGCCAAGAAGCACGTCAAGATGAGATGTATTTCAGATGTTAAGGGAGAGAGAACTGGAGCTTATAAGATTCGTCAAAGGCACATCCTGTGTTTTTGAAGTTTCTTTAATTTGATCATTGCACGTACATTTATTGAATATCTTCTCTGTGACCATTGGTCTTCTAGACATTAGAAGTGAAGGATGCAAAACAATTTCAAAAACGTATGGTTGTGTCATTTGAGCATTTTCTGTATGACCAACAATAGATTTTATATTCTTTTTGAACAAATTATCATATGTACAATTTAAAAAGCAGAAGGTTTTCTCTATGCCTCTGTAACAAAGTAAGCAATGGAAAAATTTCCACTGTAATATTAACTTTATATACCGAAAAGTTCTACATGTGTGTATAGAATCATTGTGTATGTGACTATACTTTGAATATACCTGTACATATACATATATAGATATATTTATGCATTTATGTTTACATTTTTGTTAGGATAAATCTTAGTAAAGTATGCTAATCTTAAACACATAGCTTGATAATTTTTCACATGCAGATACCATATATACTTATTACTGAGATCAAGATATAAAATCTTTCCAGTTTATGATAGGATTTTATCTCTTCTTAATTAACTTTCCCCTTTATCAATTTTAGGAGAGGATACTGGATTCTTAGCCCTCTGTATTTTTCTATAATAATGAAAACGGAACATTTCTTGAACCTGGGAGGTGGAGGTTGCAGTGAGTCAAGATCGTGCCACTCCACTCCAGCCTGGGTGACAGAGCAAGACTCCATCTAAAAAAAAAAATTAAATATTAAAAAGCACCCCTCTTTTGCTTAACTACCCCAAGCAGGAAACTAACTACCCCAGACAAGAAACTAACTACCCCAAACAGGAAACTAACTACCCCAAACAGGAAACCACAGAAAACTCTGCTCCTTTCAAGCTCAGTTCTTAAAACCTCTACCAGTGACATTTGTAAAAACAGTAAAATACAATTCTAGGGATTGGACCAAAATCTTCCAATTACTGACTGTGATTCCAGACAAATATCCTTTTTCTCTTTCATTTACCTAATCTGCAAAATAATGAAATAATAATCCTTAGTCTATATTCCTTACAGAAAAGTTATAACAATCAAATGAGAAAATGCATATAGTAATCCATTTTAAATTTCAAAGAACTATAAAAGACAGAGTCCTACTTTTTATCAGACAAATTAGTTTGAAAGATTTCAAATTCTTCTGATATATTCCCAAAGGAAATAATTCCCACCTCATGATCAGGAAATCACTGAACTTTTCAAAAGCTAATCAAATGTTTATACTTCATTTGCTTTAATTTGATTTCATCTTGGTAACAAATATCTTCATTTAAAATTTTATCCCCTTGGGTATTTATGCTTTTCTGGCTTTTCTGCTACAGGAGTAATTATCTGTGATATATTAGAAGGGCATTTTACTGCAGCAATAAGACCATCATTATCAAGCCTCATCCAGAGGTATCTTTCAAAAAGAATCAGTAAGCATTTTGCAATCGACACATAAAACTCCAGTGGAATGCAAAGGTGATCATGAACATGACTCGCTCTTCCAAACCCAAATTTTTAAACAGAAAACGCTTTGCCAAAAAATATTCTTTGATGCAAATGCCTTCTTTGGTGATTTTATACAAATCTCTATTTGAATCTGTACATGTTTACCTTCCATGGACAATTTTGAGACTTTATCTTTAGGGAAATAGTCTTGTCTTCACTTTTTTCTGCATACTGCATTTACTGAAGTAAAGACATAAACTTTCCAGATTGTTTAAGTGTGCCTTCTGAAAATCTCTTGAGTATGGAAAATAATACCTATATCCTGAAAGTTTGAGTAGCAACATCCAGATTACATTGCTCTTTAATCAAATAGAATATTGCTTTTTTTTTCCTCAAGGAAAATGCGAACAGGAGGTAGGAAAGTGTGTTATATTTGAGATCCAATTACTTCAGATGACAAAGATTTATTTTCAAATTTATAGTGCATAAAAATGAGCCAGGTGCTCGCTCATCCTCTATACTTCCAGGAAAATTCTTCCCTATACATACGATTTTACTGAGAAATTCAGGCATTCTGAACACTTTGGTCAACCTAGTATTTGGAAGAAGCATAGTGAGAACTGTACAAAAATGTGGATGCCTTTATATGTTCAATGGAAGAAAAAATCCTCTCTACAGAAGTGTCAGGTGACCTGAGTCTGAATGGTAACACTGCCACTTACTAACTATATAAAAATCAGTCAAGATACTAAGATTCTCTGAGGCTTACTTTTCTACTATTATATCATTTAGGATGCTTTTTGCTGCACATAATAGAATACTTTCCTGTTTGAAAAGTGACCCAAACAAAAGTGTTTTCTATTATTTGTTTCATGTAACAAGAAATCTGAAGAATGGATCCTCAGAGTGGGTTTAGTACCTGTGTGCAACTTCATCATCCAGTGCCATGGCTCTTTCCACCTCTCTGCTCTCCATTCCCATTGTGCTGTCATTGTCGCCCTTTGTGGTCTGAAAATGGATGCAGCAGTCTATATATCACCTTCTCACAGAAAAGCTAGGAATGATGAGTTGCATTTTCTTATTTGACACCTTTCTTTGTTTCTCTTTTTTTAATAGGAGAAAAGAATAATTTCCAGAATTCTAAAGGAGAGAATGAGATCACATGATCATCCCTAGCCACAGGAAGGCTGGGTACAAATCCGCCATTGTCAGCCATGATGATCCAAGGTAAGCTCTGCCCACAAGGCCACAGGGAGAAAGAGATGTCTACCCCAAGCTCCTTGTCTACATGGCAGAGGGGAGGCTCAAACAGATCACATACTAAATTGTTTAATGTACTGTCTCAAACAGAGCAAATATTATAACTACATAAATAATATGATAATATAAAGTATGTATTTAAAAAACACAAAATCGGAGTGGATTTTGCAGTGATCTGAGATTCAGTTTCAACAACTATTCTACTGGTAATTGGCTTATTCCTAAGCTCGTACATGTGCGTGTTACATGCCTCAACTCTGAAGTCATTTGTGCTTGCGACCCACTGTAGTAAAATTTACTATGTATTTTTAAATAATTTATTAATTTTTATAAAAGAACAGAGAAAGAAGTTACATTGTTTTTGAACTTTAGTTTTATTATTTATAAAACAGCAATCATAATACCACCACCACCTTCAGGTTCACCTGAAGACTATCCGTCTTAGATTAAGTTTCCTAGAGACAGAGCCTGACAAGCAAGTTCCTGTGGCAGGGGTTCGTAGAAAGAGAGTTTTCAGAAGGGTCATGGAAACCAAGGATAAAACAGGAAGATATAAGTTAGGTAAGAATATGGCCTCAACTTGAGATGAGCTTCAGCCTCAGTTTAATCCCATGGGAAGCTTAGGGACATGAAATATCCAGAGTTGGTCCCAGCCTGAGGAAGGTGGCTGACTTTGGTAACCTAGTCCGTCAGTCATTGGCTGGGGGTGAAATAAGAGGTGGGAGTGAGCAGTGTGTAATTTCAAAAATGAGGTGACTCCCATTTAATGGAGGACATGTCTCTATTAGCTATTAGAAGCTCACACATCTCTATTAGCTCTCACAGCAACTGGCGGTGGTACCTGGGCCAATAAAGGGATCTGGTTAGGACATCAACAGTGTCCACTACAAGAAATAAATATTATTATGCATGTAAAGCATAGGCATAGTATTTGAAAGAGGACATATTCAATAAATATTTCTTTTCTTTTGTTTTTCTTTCTTTTATTATTATTATTATTTTTTTTTTTTGAGACAGAATCTCACTCTGTAGCCCAAGATGGAGTGCAGTGGTGCAATCTTGGCTCACTGCAACCTCCACCTCCTGGGTTCAAACGATTCTCCTGTCTTACCCTCCTGAATAGCTGGGATTACAGGCACACGCCACCACACCCGGCTAATTTTTGTAGTTTTAGTAGAGACAGAGTTTCAAGACGTTGGCAGGCTGGTAACAAACTCCTGACCTCAAGTGATCTGCACGCCTTGACCTCCCAAAGTGCTGGGATTACAGGCATGTGCCACCACGCCCCGACTCAATCAATTTTCGATGAAACAGTAAATAGGTTAGCGCGGCTACAAGGGAGAGTTAGTTGAGCAGGGATAATTGCTGCACCGCAAAGTTTGTTCTTTATTCTGAGGGGAGTGTCTGGAGTCAGAGGGAGGGAAAGTCAAATTTTAAGCAAAGGAGTGATATGATTATTTTTGAATGTTAAGAAAGAAAACTCCAGCTACGACATGGAGAAATGTTTGAAGAGGAGTGCCCTAGGAGCAAGGGGAATGATTAGGAAATGATTATGGAAGTCTGGGAGAGACATGATGTAAGTCTAACTTAAAGTGATGAAAAATGCCAAGAAAAGGGAAAAACATCAAAGCTTACAAGGACTGCTTTCTAAGTTAGTCTATTTAATATATACTATTGTGAGAGGTGGCAAATAATCAACATAATCAATGATTATAACAATATGATATTTTTTAGCAGTAAGCACCGTGGATGAAGAAATAACTTTCTAGTGTTTATAACACATTTTAATAGTTTATTTGGTCTCATTTCTTATAAATCTGTTTCATACGCAAAGGTCCAGAATCAATACAATATTGAAGAATGATAAAGATCGAGCGTATTCTACAGAAATCAAGAAGTTCTTTGAAACTGGTAAGAACAAGGATACAACATACCAGAATCTCTGGGACACACCTAGGGCAGTGTTAAGAAGGAAACATATGGCACTAAATGCCCACATCAAATAGTTAGAAAGATTTCAAGTTAACCTAACATCACAACTAATAGAACTAGGGACCTAAGAGCAAACAAATCAGAAAGCTAGCAGAAGACAAGAAGTAACCCACATCAGTGCTGAACTGAAGGAGATTGAGGCAGAAAACACCATTCAAAACATGGATGAATCTGGCTGGGCGCGGTGGTCCACACCTGTAATCCCAACACTTTGGGAGGCCGAGGCGGGTGGATCACGAGGTCAGGAGTTCAAGACCAGCCTGGCCAAGATGGTGAAACCCTGTCTCTACTAAAAATACAAAAAATTAGCCAGGCATGTTGGCAGGCACCTGTAATCGCAGATACTTGGGAGGCTGAGGCAGAGAATTGCTTGAACCGGGGAGGCGGAGTTTGCAGTGAGCCGAGATTGAGCCACTGCACTCCAGCCCAGGCGACAGAGCAAGACTTCATCTCAATAAATAAATAAATAAATAAATAAATAAATAAATAAATAGATGAATCCAGGAGCTGTGTGTTGAAAAAATATTAATAAAATAGATAGACCGCTAGCTAGACTAATGAAGAAGAAAAGAGAGAAGATTCAAATAAACAAAATCTGAAACAAGGGGGATATTACCACTGACCCATAAAAGTAAAAATTTATTTTATCAGTCCCTTATTTCATCAGATACTACTGTGAACACCTTTATGCACATAAACTCGAAAATCTAGAAGAAATGGATAAATTCCTGACACATACACCCTCCTAAGACTGAAACAGGAAGAAATTTAATCCCTGAATAGACCAAAAATGAGCTCTGAAATTTAGTCAGTAATAAATAGCCTAGCATCAATAATGACAAAAAGCTCAGGACCAGACAGATTCACAGATGAAGTCTACCAGATGTCTAAAGAAGAGCTAGTACTATTCCTGCTGACACTACTTCAAAAAATTGAGGAGGAGGGACTCCTCCTTAACTTATTCTATGAGGCCAGTATCATCCTGATACCAAATCTGGAAGAGACACACACACAAAAGAAAAATTCAGGCAAATATTCTTGATGAACATTGATGCAAAAGTACATATACACGCTAGAATACTATGCCACAAACAAAGAACAAGATCATGTCCTTTGCAGGGACATGGATGGAGCTAGAGGCCATTATCCTTAGCAAACTAATACAGGAACAGAAAATCAAATACCACACGTTCTCCCTTGTAAGCGGGAGCTAAATGATGAGAACCTATGGACATATAAAAGAGAACAACACACACTGAGGCCTTTGGGAAGGGTGAGGGGTAGGAGGAAAGAGAGGATCATGGAGAATAACTAATTGATACTAGGCTTAATACCTGAATCATGAAATAATCTGTACAACAAAACCCATGACACAAGTTTACCTATATAACAAACTTTCATATGTACCTCAGAACTTAAAAGGTAAACATAAATAAATAAAATATTACTATTAAAAAGAAAAAAAAGTCGAGACTATTCTTCACACTAAAAGAACACAATGACCTCCAGTCCTTACAGATATCTAATTCATTTAACCCGATGACTGGTTTTACCTTTCTGTCATTCATTGAATTCATTAATATATTGATTAAGCATATAACCCTCTGTTCTCTATAAAATACATATTCAGTATTATTTTCTAGGTGATAGTAATTATAGTAAAAGTTTGATCGTTGTTAGTTTATTAATAAAACTGTAAGCATAGTTTCTGAAACCATTTTTAAGGTCCTCATCCCTGTGTTGTCATTTGTTATTCTTCCTCTATGGAATTATGGAATATTCAAGCCACCATTTAGATACACACCCCTCTCTATCACTATATCCCTTCAAGACAGCCCAGTCTTACTCATTTTATTTGATCCTGATATCCTTCTAACGTGAATCTTAAAAAAATCCTAGGCCTGGCACAGTGGCTCATGCCTGTAATCCCAGTACTTTGGGAGACCGAGGCGGGTGGATGACAAGGTCAGGAATTCGAGATCAGCCTGGTCAATATGGTGAAACCTCATCTCTACTAAAAATACAAAAATTAGCCAGGTGTGGTGGTGGGTGGCTGTAGTCCCATCTACTTGGGAGGCTGAGACAGGAGAATCTCTTGAATCCAGGAGGCGGAGGTTAGAGTGAGCGGAAAGACCACGCCACTGCACTCCAGCCTGTGCCACAGAGCAAGACTCCGTCTAGAAAAACGAATCCTATTGAGAACGATGTGTGCTCCCAACATATAAAGTTCGCAATAAATCTTAAATACTTTTAAATTTTAGACATGCTTTTCTTCAACCATTTTTCTGGGTGAAACATTTGATTTAGCTTCATGCTCTGTCCAAAGACAGAGGGAGGGGCTCCATTTTTATTTACCTGTTCATTTGATGCCTAAACATTTTTTAAAAAATTAGTTATATTGCATGTAATTTAACAAGTAAAATGATAAATAAATGGCAGGAATTTTGTTTTGAAAAATAATTGCTTCATCTGACTTGAAATGTCCTGCATGAGTCACTAAGGTATTGAGGCATTTTGTGGAAATGTAAGTTATTCTATATTTAATAGGTTACAATATCAAATGACATCAACTGGAATGTTCAGTTCTTTTGTTAATGATTTATTGGTTTAAATTTCTAGTATCTTTTTTCCTATTGCTATCAGAACCCAAAAGATAAATGTTTTACTCATAAGGGGAACTATATTTACTAGTCCTGCATTTGTCAATCATAATTGATTCTCTCCACCTAGTTCTCAAGACCTGACTTTTTTTATATTCCTGGAATTAAAGTCATGGAGATAGTTGATTCATAACAATTTACTGAAAATGGCATCCTGGAATCTATGCTGGGTACTACTGGGATGCAAAGATGGATGAAAAACACTACCTGCTCCCAGGTATATTAAAATTTATTATTTGTGACAAATACTTAAAACAGAGCTGGACAGAATAGGAACACTAGAAATACACCTGGTGCTATGAGAACCGAGCAAATGGTCATAATCCCTTAGAGGAATTGAGAAAATGCTTCCCACATAGAAAAGATAGGGTTTCCAAGTAAGTTTTGAAAGGTAGAGATAGAATAAAAGAGGAAATCAGAAAGGAAAAAAAATGAGCAAAAACACAATTTAAAATATCTTTGTAGAGAATGACAAAGCAGAATTAAAATAACAGCTTAAATATTTGGATTTTATTGTTTTGAAAGCTGCTGAAGTTTCATTTCTAAGGATGACAAAATCAGAGAATTTTAAAACCATATTTGATGTCTGATAACTTTGATATTGTTACATCAAATCATCTAAGCATTTAAATAAAGTTTTATTCATTATCTGGTTATTTGCTAAACTGTAAACACAGCTTGAACCATACACTTTCAATGTATAAGGTAGCAATATTTTTATTATTACTATTTCCCAACCCTTTTATTCTTCTTTCAAAAATAATACTATTAAGACCTACCTAAGAATAGGTACTCCTTAGCATTTCATGGTTATAAACTCACAAGATAAACATTGTAGTGATCCATATAATGTTGGTAACCCTGTCTTTAAGATAAAGTAAAAACACTTGCTCAAAAACTTTGCAATCTCTAAAACGTGAGGGTTGCTTGATTCTCACAAAATTGGCAACCAAGAATAAAAGTGCCTTTGTATGCTAGGAATAATGAGACATTGTAAATCTATCACGATTTTATTCAAAAATTTCCAAACCTAAATATTTTCTTTTTCTGTCATATATATGGCCTGTATATTTTTCTTTTACTTTTATATAGAGAGAAATTCACGTTCTCAAGTACAATGCCAGGGCTATGACTACACCTACGAAACCATGTGTTCATATGGCAAAATTGAATGGTGATGTAGATTTAAAAATACACCTTCATTTGGCTTTGAAGTTTTTGTCTTCAAAAACTGTGTCCTGTTCATTAGAGATTCTAAACCCTTTTAAGAACCAAACTATAACTCTTTACGATTATATATGAAGCATCTAGAACATGCACAAGGTACTTATTAAAAACCTACTGTGAGATGGACATGTCTAAGTATACAGGATACACTATGTACGAAATCCATAATGTGGAGAAATAAAAGTAAGTAAATAATTAACAGAAAGAATCAATTAAGATCACAAATATTAAACAAAATGACAGAGACACAATCATTAAAATGTAGACACAGAAAACACTACAGAGCAATTGATCCACGTTCTTCAATAAATAGCAATATGTTGCAAGAAAATAAAATGAGACAGATGGAAGAAGACATATAGCTTAAGAGATATGTAAGGTATATCAACTACTCATAATATGTTCATATATTTAGATGTCTATTTAAATCTATAAACTATCAAATAAATTTGAAATAGAAAAAGAAACTAAATGAGTCAAAGACTGCCACTTTGAGGGAATGAGATTTGAATTCAGTTGTAAAGGATGAAAAATAACCAATCATTTAAAAAGCAGAAGTTGGAGGCCGAGTTGGGAAGGAAAGGAGTGTTGCCAAGAGATGCAACAGTAAGTGAAAACTCTGAGCTCTGGAGATGTATAAAAACATCTACACATTTGTTTGTTAGTTCAAGAGAAGAATGTGATCAATTAGAACTTCAAGGACATGGAAAGAAAACTGGAATTTGCTCTAATGGCAGTGAGAAGTTTTGAGAAGAATATACGCAGAGAAATATTATGATTCGGCTTATAGTAGGTACTAAAATAACTGTACTGAAAACGAATTAATACAATGAAAACTTTTTATGTTATACTTACATTTTACGTGATAATGATATTTCATTTATATTTTACCTTCTTATTTAAGTGAAATCTGCTTGTGATTATAATATCTATAGTAGGATCAGTTGCTTTTTTTCATACTAATATTTGGTTAGGACTTCTCTCTAAGAGCAAACAATTAATCTGAAATAGATATGAAAAAATTTTTAATAGCATTTAATCATAAGGTTGGTTTCACTTGAACCCACTTAAGCATTCATGTTAATGTCATAATGTATTTAACAAAATTTTCATGTTTAGAAAAAAGATGATTTTTACTATGTAAGAGTATCATAATTTAGAGATTGCAAAATTTTCAGGCAAGTAATTTTACTTTATCTTAAAGACAGGGTTACCAACATTATTTAGGTCACTATAATGTTTACGTCATGAGTTTATAATCATGAAATGCTGAGAAAATTGTGCTTTTATTCCAATAGATCAAAGGATTCCACAAAGTCTGGAGATGGCAGGGCACAGGAACAACTGAAAAACAACAAGAAAACTATATTTATTTCACTGGAACTGATAACGCATTACAAGTGAATTTATCTCTCTTCTATATTCTCCTGTTGCATATTTTTATTCCTAACAGTAATGGAAAACAAGAAAAGACTTTCCTAAAATTTCGTGCTGTGACGGGATGCCAAGTTCAGAATTTCATCCAAATAACTTGTGCATCAGGTTCGAAACATTGTGTTACTACAGTTCATATGAAATATGCCTGCTTTATTGCATTAAGTTGTTTGGTTTCCCTTCCCTTGATGAAATCATCCTCATTTCTTACCCAGAATAGTATATGTCTTGCTATTCTAACAGACTAAAAATAACTCTTTGATTCTGCAGAACTAATTCCACTATGGATATTAGGATGACTTTACTGTTGCCCTTTCCAGAAAATCTAAGAGATTATGATGGCCATAGCACACATGGATTATCTTTATTTTGCATAAGGAAACATGATTGATCCTAGCCACGCTGGTCCTCCAGTCCCCACAGCTGTGGCCACTTGTTACTCACAGGTCAAAAGTTGCCTCGGGCTCTGGGATTAATCCTCTCCTCAGCAAGAATTTAAACTCTAATAAATAAATTCTGAGCAGAATGGAGCAAGTCTTAGCTAGAGACCAAGAGCTATTAACCTGACTTTTTAAATACTTGTAAATGGATGTTGAGCTTTTACTCAGTTCTGCTGGAATAAAAGCACAATTTTTGCTCCAATAAAGCAGTTTATCTCCTTGGAAAATTGCCAGATTCTCTGTCATGCCAACACATCTCTCTGAATATTAAGACTACCAAACTCCCCTTTTCATATTTTTTTGCTAATAAATTCTGCTAATAAAATAAAGCATCTGAAAATCTAAGTACAAGTACCCCTGTAAGCATTGCTTCCTAGGAAAATATGTTTACTCTGGCCAAGTTAGCATACTTTCTAGAACTTCTTAGGTCATTCTCAGATAAATACTAGGATAGAAAATGATTTTCTAGTTAAAGAGATAGCATTGTCCATGGCGAGGACTAACCACACACGTAGGACATGGAATGAAAACATTCAGACCACTGGGGAGAAGTGCCCCTTGCACTCTCTAAGAGTGGCTACAGTTGCTGCTTGGGTGACTGCAAAAAACACATGAAACAGAGGAGAGAATGATTTAATGTTCAGCCATGTCTTCATCGAAGAGGGCATCGCATTGGACTTGTTCCAAACCACCTGAACAAATAGGCTCCAGTTAGGTTTATCTATTTGCACCAAAGTATAGGAAACAAAATTGAACTTTAAGATTGACGAAAAAAAGAGAAGACATTTCTGAAAAGAGGTTGGTAGTGCTAATGTGAGAGAATGAAAAGTTAGAGATATTGGCTCAGTGGAAAGTATTGACTTCAAGATGAAGGAATACATGACCAGGGTACACTTCATAAGAGACACTTTTTTTTTTTTTTTTTTTTTTTCTTGAGATGGAGTTTTGCTCTTGTTGTCCAGGCTGAAGTGCAATGGAGCAATCTCTGCTCACTGCAGCCTCCACTTCCTGGGTTCAAGTGATTCTCCTGACTCAGCCTCCCTAATAGCTGGGGTTATAGGCACTCGCCACCACACCCAGCTAATTTTTGTATTTTTAGTAGAGATAGGATTTTGCCCTGTTGGTCAGGCTGGTCTTGAACTCCTGAGCTTAGGTGATCCTCCTCCCTTGGCCTCCCAAAGTGCTGGAATTACAGGCATGAGCCACCAAGCCTAACGAAGGGATACTTTCCTTGCTTCCTCTCCACTCTCTTCCTTTCTCTCCTTTCCTCCCTCCTTCTCTCCTTCCTTCCTTCCTTCCTTCCTTCCTTCCTTCCTTCCTTCCTTCCTTCCTTCCTTTTCTTTGTACACTTGTCACTTTTCCCCTAACCTGGCCTCCTTTTCTTTTTCTCTGACTCTCTGAAGATAACCAATAATCCACCTCACAGGACACATGCAGGAGCCAGATCCTAGCCTGATTTGCTGTACCAGCATTAATGGGATTTCTTACAGACCCTCATCAGGGCACAGATTCTTTATGCAATCTTTTCTCTCACTGTCCCATATTCTCCTTTTATTCTATTATCCATTCCCAGAATCTTCTAGTTTGATCCACTTCGAGTATCTGCAATTAACCAGGCTATACAGGCTCTTGTTTACAAAGGCACAAACACTAGAAGTCCTATCATAGTCGTTTGTAAACATGACAAGAAACAATGAGTTTTTAAAGACTTTAAAATAAATTATAGGTCAGCATTCATTACTGGTTAATTTGCTTTTTGGAAATGTATATTTAAAAGATGTTAAATCAGATTCATTGTTACCTTTTTTCCTAATCTCCAATGTGAACTTCTTATTTTGCTCTGTATTTCTGATGTCTAGAATAGTACCTGGGCTATAGTAAATACTGAATAAGTATTTAATAGAATTAAATTGAAATACATGATATTTAAAATATATTTTGTGATTTTATTTCTTATCCCATCTTCAAAAATAGAAATATCCTTAGTAGCAGCTCATAACAGGCAAAGTGAATTATGTATTTGAGTTAATTTTCTAAGCAATTTGAGATTTTATCCCTCTCCTTCTGTCATAAAATGCAGTAAAAGAAAAGAATCCTCCTTAAATCCCACTCTATTTTTTTACATAGACTTCATTAAAGAAGAATTTAGCGTCCATACAGCTTGAGAGAGATAATACTTGGAATTTAGAAAATTGCAAATATAAGGCAAAGAAAATGTATGTATGAAAAAAATCAAATAAAAACTCGCATTCTATATAAGTTTAAAAACTATATACGGAGGCCATTTTTTTGTCAGTTTATGATGCGGGGACTCACTCTAGTTGCTAGGGAGACATTTAGGGAATAAACATTTGATAAAAGCACAGAGGAGAGACATTTGATGCTGCCCGATGAGTTCATAGTGAGACGGAGTTTGCTCATGCCCAGAACTCTTCACAGAGGATGATAAAGGATGGAGTAGGGAGGAGGAAAGAGTAAGGTTATTCCAAGCAGAGGAACAGCATCCACAAAGTCCAGGAGCGCTGTATACTCAGGAAAGTGCAACCAGCACTGTGCAATCAGATCTTGAAATTCTTGTAAGAGCCAAGCTTAGATGGAGGGACAGAGTAGTAAGTCAGAGTCTAATCCAGATTGTGTGATTGTTTACCATGAAAAAGGACTTAAGGTCACAGGACTCCTTTTTACGACTTGCTCTCTGCGTAGGACCACACTTACCCATGCAGGCAGAGTGAAGAGCTGACAACACAGCCTGATGCCAGAAATTAGGGAGATGGTTTCTCGCTTAAATCTTTATCCCTTTGTCACCCTGCTTTTGTGCTTTACTCCGAACACTAGAGACTCATGAAAATCTTCTTTAGGACAAACAGCAATAAAATTTTCTAGAAAGTAAAATATTAAATTCCCTGCCTTTTAAATCATATCTCTTCCCAACGAATCAGAGAATTAAAGAGAGGAGTGATTTTAGAGGCTAGGGCACTCTCTGCAAAAGTCAGTCTAGGATAGGTGGCAGAGAATTGGTAAATTGGAAAGTCCAGGGCTGCAATCGCCCAGGCAGGCAGGTACAGGAACCCGCGTCAAATGGACACAAGTAAACAGGAAAGACCCACTAAAAAATAAAGTCAAGGAGGGTTAAAAAACAAAACTTATTTAATAAGCATCCATTAATGTTTATTCTGAATATTGTGAAAAGTGCTGCGAATTATGCAAAATTGCATGGGACACAGCCACTGCCCTCAAATCACAGGCTCTCTGCACTCAGAAAAATATCTGGACACATAACAACTAGAAGTCTCAATTATCAGGTGTCTAATTTGGTCTTATGGTTTTATTCCTCTGTTGTGCGAGCATCACTAACTTCTTTAGAGAAAGGACTGCACTGCTTTCTGCAGACTCAGTTTGGAGCAGGGAATAAGCCATGGAATCTGGCTGTGTTACTTCTCAGCTGTGTGGTCCTAACCAAACACCTTAACTGTTCTTTGCCTCCGTTTTCTCATTTGTAACATAAGAGATATGAAAGCATCTCCCTCACAATGTTGTTGGAAGAGCTAAAAGTTTTAATGCTTACAAAGTCCTTAAAAGAGTTAGACTGGGGGCAGTGACTGATGTCTCTAATCTCAGGACTTTGGGTAGGCCAAGACAGGTGGATCACGAGGTCAGGAGTCCAAGACTAGCCTGGCCAAGATGCTGAAACCCCGTCTCTATTAAAAATACAAAAATTAGTCAGGAGTGGTGGCATGTGCCTGTAATCCCAGCTACTTGGGAGGCTGAGTCAGGAGAATCACTTTGAATTCGTGCCGCAGATTGCAGTGAGCCGAGATCACACCACTGGAATCCAGCCTGCGTGAGAGAGCAAGACTCTTGTCTAGGAAACAAACAAACAAACAAAAAAAGAGTTTCTGCTATGTGGTAAGTCTGCAAAAGTGTTAGCTGTTATTACTTCATCCAGGAATTGCAAAAATAAAATGAAGCAACATGAATGAAGCTAGAAACTTTTTTATGTGACTGTCACAGAAATCGTTTAATAAAGAAAGATGAATTCAATTTTTTAAAAAGTCAGCCCCGTTCAAACATTGCACATGATCAAAATCTAATACCTTGCATAATAACTTTTTAAAAGATGATGTTTCGCCACTCAGGCCTTGACTTTTGCTGTAGTCATCTAAACAGTAAAACAAAAAATAGTAATAAAAAAACAGAACAAATAAATAAAACGAATATGAGCCCATGACAAATATCTACTTGGTAAGGAAGTTGAGTTGCTAGAAAATCATAGTTCAATTCTATTAATGTAACAATGTCTTATTATTGATTTTTATTTTATCTTGTGTTGAATTTTGCCCCAGGATAGTCATTACTTCTTATTTGATCAGCAGAAGAACCTTCCTTCCACTTGTAGCTCAGGAGGCCACAAATGAGTCTAGAAACTCTGCCCAGTGATGATTAATTTGCTCAGCTACTTGTGTGTTGTGGGGAGATTCTGATAGAGATAACTTGGATCAAAAGCCCCTACCACTTCTGCAAACTGGATTAATCCGCACTCACCATTCTCCAAAAGAACATCTAAAAGTTCCCCAGACATGAAGAAGACTCTGGAGGAAAACATTCCTCTTTATCCTCTCCTTAACCCCTTGCCTCTCTGAACGACTCAGCTCAACGTGGGGTAGATGGGGTAAGAGGTGCTAACATGTTGCTTGTGTAGCCTTTTACATGGATGACTGGAGCTCAGGATCGTTTTGAGTTGATTCCACATTTGCTGTTCTTTCTTTGGAGATCTGTTGAAAATAACAGCCAATGTTTGTAATGATTCATGATGAATCTCAGTAGCCTCACTGCACTAGGAATCACAACAAGCTGTGTGTGGTTAAAAATGACCTTCTTGACATGAGGCCCACTTTCCAAGGGGAATCTTTGATTAAAACTTGAATCCAACACTGTCTGAGTCCCCACGTAGGCTGCACAAGGCACAATGGGATTCACAAAATAGTCTTACGAATCAAAAGTGACTGAAAACTTGTAAGAATTTTGGAAACTAAGATAAAAAGAGGCCAGAACTGGTTTAGAAGCATTTAGTAAATATTCTAAGAGATAAAACAGGGACCAAATCCTAGAAAGTGAAATTGATAAAAACAAAAGCTTTTGTCAACAATTATGGTTATGTGCAGTGCAGAGAAGCATTGTTGTAAATGTTGTAAAGGTTTTCTATGTTTTATCTCCTGCTCTCTGTGGATGTTTACACTCATCATGGACACTGGTCATTCAAACTACCTGGGTCATTTTTATCTTCTGTATTCTCACTAAAGACCATGTGGAGACAAGACCTCAGACTGGGGCCCTGACTACTCTACACACATTTGACTTTAATCTTTCAGCCAACCCATTTTGAATTCTTAAAGGTAAGTTAGTTAATTATTTCTGTCAAGCTAGTCAAAATCTGCCTCTGCATAGCTCACTATACATGTGAATAGGCACATGCCTCATCATTATCTTATTTTTCTGTTTTCTTTGGCTTATTTTGGACTGTTATTCATAGCTACAATTATCAGCAGAGGAATAATGAACAAACACAAGTTACTCGGTAATGTTACTTAATTAGCAGATGGGTCACTTTCTCTGTGAACGATAAATAGGCCCTTCTCCATCATTTCGCAGGAAGACCGCCAATGGACCAGTCAGAAAACATGCCTTATTGTCTCAGCTCTGTCACCAACTGTGTGTGAATCAAGGCAAGTCTCTTCACCTTCCATTTTCCTCAGCTATAAAATGAAGTGTTACATTAGATGATCCGACAGGTTCTTTGCAACACCAGAACTCCACAATACTAAGCTCAAAGAGTAATTTGGGGCCATTTGTTTAGATGGAAGCTGGGAAGACTGAACAAACATTTCCTGAAGAGGGACTGACTGAGCACATTTTCCTACAAGTTAACATTTACACAGTCAACCCCTTCAAGACTCTACTTGTCACAATAATTTCCAGTGATTGGTTAGTGTTTCCTCTTTGTTCCTGTCACTGTTAACATTACTAATTGTACTTTTTGTTGATTTTGCTACTATTATTATAAAAATAATACATGCACATTATAAAATGAAATGAAATTAAAGTTCATGAGATAATAGATTTTTTCCTCTAAATATAGAATAATAGTTTCTTGGCCATCTTTAAGGAATTCTTCCATTTATTTTACATAAACACACACATTCACACACTTTTTATGTATTCTTAAATACTTTTGTTACTTATTTGAGTTAACAATATATCTTTAAAAATTTTCCATATCAGAATATAGTTTATTATATTATTTTAAAATACTGGTCTATGTATGAATATTTTTTAATTCTTAGTTTTCTTTTGATGGATATTTGCTAATTTTTTCATTTTGCCTTTTATTTCATAAAATTGCATTGGATTTTCTATTGTAAAGATGAATCCGAAAACTCATTGTAGATTACTCATAATGCAGTTACTGAGTCAAAATATGTACAATTTAAAATGGATTGTAGATTACTACAATTCCCTCCAAGTAATACAAGTTTATTCATCCACAGTCACATACTTGATAAGCCTGATGCTATCAAAATTTTATAATTTTTACAATATGGCAGTACAGAAATTGTTTCATTGTTATTTACATTGAGTTTCTTTAATAGTGAATAGGATTTAACATCCTTTCTTATGTTTACATAATATTAGCATTCTCTTTTTCTATGAAACATTACATTTTTCTCATTTGATCTATCTTAACTAAGAATGGTATATTAAATCTACTATTATTAATGTTTGTATTCATAGTTTTTGCTTCATAAACATGTTTGCTGTTTTACTTAGTGCAGAGATATTCTTAAATGTTATATCGTTATTATGACTAATGCTTTTAAGCATGAAGGATGGTCATCTTTGACATGTTTGATGTGTTCTGAGTTGAACTTTATTTTGCCCGGTATTACAATTACTATTCCTGCATTATAAAAAGCATCATTTCCACCTGCTTACATGCATTTATACATCCCTTTATTTCTTGCCTATTTTCTGGTATTACTTTCTTTGTTTGAGGTGTTTTGGTTTTTTATAATATGCATACAAAATATAGTTGGGTCTTGATATTTTGAGTCAAACTGTGAATCTTTTTTCTTCAGTAGATGAACTGAGGTTGGTTGTCATAACCAATATATTTAGTATCAACTCTCATAATATTTTAAAATTATGTGTATTACATTAACTATGCTTCTTTGTCTATTAAATGCTCATTCTCTGCAATTTTATCATTGTTATCATTAATATTATTGCACTTAAATCATTCACATTTTTGTTATATTAGTTACCTTTGTACTTACACCATTTTAAAAAAATGCTCTTATCTCAATGTTTTCTCATTTAAAATTTTACTATCTGTTTTGTCAGTTTTTAATAGTATAATTTACTTCCTACCTATTGCATGTAAACAATTAGTGAGCTTACTCTACTTTTTTTTTTTGTTCTTCACTGTTCCTTCCCCTGTCACCTGTTAGGTTCATAATTTCTACTGTGTTACAGTATATTACATTTGTATGTTAGTGTTCCACCCTCATTCTCACCTGTGTTTTAATCTCCAATTATTTAACATCAGCCCTTTTGCTGAAGAAGTTTTCTTAGCTTTTTATTGATTGGATGAAATATATTCCTCAAGAACGGTTCATAAGTATAGAATTTCCAAAATTATTGTATAATTAAAACAGTTGTTTTCTGTAGCCTCTATACTTGAAAAATAGTTTGTCTAGATATAAATTTTAATTAGATATTAGATTTGTTTTATTGAAATTTAAAAAAGAAAACTCTGCTACATTTCTGGCTTGCTTTGTATGTTTCTTTTTTTTTTTTTTAAGTTTGACATCAATCTAATTATTTTCAGTTTTATTTTCTTCTTGACCCTTCTCCCCCACCCTCAATCCCCCAGCATAGGCCTTGAGAATTTATATTTTATCTTTAAAATCAATAGACCCACTGTAATATTTCTCATAACTGATTTGTCATAATAAATTTTCCCACATATCCAGTGAAATTTTATGATATATAAATTTATGTTTTTTCGATGTCTGAAAGCTTTTCTTGAATTGTAATTTTAAATATAAGTTCTCTTCTATTGCTCCATTTTTCTGAATTTTTAATTTACACTGAGACCATAATGGGTTTGTGTTTATTTTCATTTGTCTTGTGCTTTCTACTACAAAGAAAAAGTATCTTTGACTTAATTCATTGTATACAGAGAAAGAATGCAATGAAGAAAGCATTATTTACTCACGAATGTATATTTCAAACTTAGAAACTTTAGGAAAGCATTTGCGGCTTGAAATAAGTTCCTAATTAGAGCATTGTTAGCCCTCATAAAATTAAATCTTTAGGCCTGGCAATGTGGCTCACACCTGTAATTCCAGAACTTTGGGAGGCTGAGGCGGGCAGATAATGAGGTCAAGAGATCGAGACCATCCTGGCCAACAAGATGAAACCCTGTCTTTACTACAGATACAAAAATTAGCTGAGCATGATGGTGCACACCTGTAATCCCAGCTACTCGGGAGGCTGAGGCAAAAGAATCACTTGAACGAGTGAGTCGGAGGTTCCAGTGAGCTGAGATCGTGCCACTGCACTCAAGCCTGGTGACAGAGCAAGACCCTATCTCAAAAATCAATCAATCAATCAATCAATCAATCAATCAATCTGTAGTTTCTATACCTGAAATGAATTGGGACATAGTTACTGAGGAGTGTCCTGCTACTGAATGAATATAAACAACCTCTTGTCACTAAAGGTTTCCCAGCAAGAATGACCAGAAAAATACTCAGTCTTCTGGCTAAGATTGTTTGTAGGGTTGAACATGGTTTTTCCTGAATACATCAACAGAAATAGCTTAGAAAGCCTGGACCCCCGTAAAGTTCTTGGATCATATGAAGACGATGAGGCAATGGCAAAAGATGTAAATCTTTTTTTTTTTTTTTTTAATAGAGCCTGTTCCAGTGCATCTGTGCTCTTTGCCTAACTTGTTTACTAACTTGGGCACGAATCTCCAATTAGTCTTCTACTATTCTTAATAATTTTCCTTAAATGGTTTCTTAATGTTGAATATTTTACCTTTGCATTCTCTAGTCTGACATTCTTCTTGCCTATATGACCATTTCTGGGTTCATGAACACAGTCATGGAGTCAAGAAAATCACGTCAACTAATGATCAAAAGGTATTGTCCTACCTTTAATGAAGGACTACACATTCATATTTTATCACTAAAGCTTCTTTCTTTTCTCTCCCCTGAGTCAGGGGATTTTTTTTTTTTTTTTTTTTTTTTGCTGTTGTTCCACTACAACAATCTGTAGAAATGAGAAACAATTGCAGAGAGAATAACACTGAGCAAAAAGATCTTTCTAACATCAGTACATGACAGTGCTCATTGTCATTTTCATTTTCCTCTCAGAAAATTTAGGAGAAGAAAACGCTCTCCATAGTAGATGACTTCAGGGACAACATTGGTGTAGCCCAGATTTATGTCTGAGCCAACAGCCGCCGGCACTTCTTTCCACAGAGTTCTGAAGAGGCTCATTAAGTTTCATGATCCTGCTAAACAAGTATCACTGACTTAAATCCCTCTCTATATTCTTGTTAACTTCTCTTATCCTTGTGGTATAAAGGCCTCGAAGACTACATGTAAAATAAAACCAAACTAAATAGTACCTATCATTATAGATGGAAAATTATACCCTGGGAAACAGCAGCATGTTTTAAGGACAAAGGGTGAATAGTCTGGGCACTGGAGAATGTTCTTTCTGCTCATATCAGAATCAGGTTGTTATAAAGACTATGCTTCCCTGCAAACCTTTCACTAGGAATCGAGTCCTGCTCAGGGGAATCTGCACAGCAGAAGTGTGAAATACTTTTACGCTTTTATAGAAACTCCCGGAAGAGGTTTGCTCTTACTGGGACACAGTTTATGCTTTGCTACCACTAACACTCTGTTTACTCACGATTCCACTAAACTTTTCTAACTGTATTACATTTCACTTGAATGGATTTATAAGAATCCATTCATATTTAAATTCTTTATACTTAACATAGTTTTTACAACTTTCCATGTGACTCATCAAAGCATGCATAGTGATACCTGTTTTTGTTAAGCTATTTTTCTGTCTTTAGATTTAGTTCTAGCCAAAGATTTTGGACTATTTGACACAGGTGAAGGGGAAAAAAGGAGTAGAAAGAATAGAAATAAAAAGTACTCCGTAAAAGGTAAGGCCAAGAAATATAATATCACAAATTTTCAAGTTAACATTTTTTATCACTCTACTACTGGACATGTATGAGATAAGCAAGAATGGTTACTAACTTTTCCCAGACTATGTTTCTTAAATGTTACTACAGAGCCAAAATATCTCATCCTTCAATTTCTCTCAGAACTGAATACAATTTTGGACTTCTTACATTAGGACAACTGAAAATTGACAGATGTTTTTAACCATTATAGATTTTTGATAATTTTATAAATGTGCTCCTTGTTAATGAAATAACATACACAAAGCACTCATTGTTCCTGAATTTAGCACTCAAGAATTACAAAGGAATTAGTCTAGTAGGTGAAGCCTTTCCATCGGTGTTCTAAAATAATCATCAATTTTCTTTTTAAATTACAATCCCTGTAACATTATATTTAGAGAGTACATAGTCCAAAAGGAAATTGTTCAAATTTTAAGATCACACAAAATAAAATAAAACATAAGATCCTGTCGCTATCAGTAAAAAAATTCCAAAATGAACTATTTATTGCTATTGTGTTTGTATTTCATTTCACAATAAGACTCGAACGAACTATCTTCCAAAGGCTGCTTCTGATACCTAGAAATGTTCTCTCAAGGGAATAATTAGCTTCGTTTATTACTTGTTTGCAGTTTTCAATGAAGACTAGCATACTTTCCATTTGTTTTAAAAAGTAGGATATAAAATTTTCCAGTTGATGTTATCAGTATAATTCACTTCCATGTTAAAATGTCATCCTCTTATGTTCATTAAACAATATGTTATTTTATGCTGGAAAGGGGAATGAGGCGAGGATTACAGTAAAGATCATCAGCAATACAACTGTGTTTTCCAGTCCCTAGCCACCTCAGCCCCCAGCAATCTCTCAGAAAATAACACATGCATTTTAGAAAGAAAAGTTGTGCTTCTTTATAGCCTTCTAAATTGAAGAGGAAAGTATGGAATCTTTCAGAATCCCTAGCAGTCTTGATGCCCCAAGTTATTCCCTCACATAAACAGAGCTTCATTTTGATTGCAATTAGCAAAGTATATTGTTCAGGGTCAGAAGGCACTTTCTGACACTAGCAAGTATTTTCAGGGAAAGCTCAACTGATTTTCATCTTAAAAAATATGTAATTGCAAAATAGCAAACCTAGATAGAGGGTATAGGATGACTGCAGCTGAATGACTTACGCATTCCTGTCTAAACATTAGTGATGCTTCTCTGGACAGACTTGACAATTGATCATAAAAAGATGCTCACTCTTGGCAGAGGGAGAGGCAAAACATATGGCTTAATAGATTTTGATGCACAAACAGGGAAGTCAATCACCTTCAGACTGGATTGTTTGGATTTGATGCTAAGTGGAAATTTGCAGATCTGATTATTAAAATGGAAAAGCAATCCTTCATGATGACCACAGGGATAAACATCATTTGGAAAATAGGGCAAAAGCCAAAGTTTTAGTAATGCATAATTTTTCAGAAACTCAATCCACTTCCTTCAAAGTCAGAGGTTAGTATATATGTAGTCTTGCTTCCCCATAAACCCCACCAAAATGATTCCTGACCCTGAGAAATATGGCTTTTTAAATACAGTGTCCACACTGGTAGCCTCATGACCAAAGCTGGAGTTTGAAGGAGCTTTTTATTTGAAGATCATCTTACAAGGTTCTGAAAGGCAAATACCCACTTTGACATAAGGTAAATTAACATTAAAAGCATTCAGACAAAATAATGAGAAAAGGTGTGAAATAATAGTGAGAATGAATATTAGGTTAGTGGACAGGAGAGGTGTGGCAGATTGAAAACTCAAAGTATCTTTAGTTTGTTATTTAACTGCACCTAATTTGATTTACATACACATAAACATATAAAAAATAATGCACCAAGAGAAGTAAAAGCAGTTACATTGGAAAGATCTATTTAAGAATTCCAGCATCATCACTTGCAGAAATTCCTCGGGGACAGTTTGTCCAGGTAAATGAACAAATTTTCCCTCTAATGTAGATTCATGTCTTGCTTTTGATCTAATATAACACTTTTTTGTAGGTTAGGTTTTTAAGAGTAGCTTTAATTTTTTTTTTTTTTTTTTTTTTTTTTTTTTTTTTTTTTTTTTTTTTTGGGGGGTTTCCCC